>NC_056750.1:768213876-768228876 GCF_019279795.1 Protopterus annectens
GGGCCTGGACAATGCTGCTAGTTCCAACATATGGGACATTCCTTAATGTGGGCCTTGCCCCTTTTCCTTGCCTGTGTGAAGGACATTAGAGAGGTGGCAGGCTACAGATTCACATACAGTAGGTGGCAATACATCACAGGACAGGCCATTTGGAGAAAGCACAGCAACATGGGGGACATATCCTCAGAATTGTGAACAGATTCTATGTCATCAGTGCTGTTATACACATGGTGGATTGATAAACTGACAGGGTTTGTGTGGACATGCATTTAGTGAGTGACTTCACAACTGATAGTGATATGTTTTTGACATACCTTTCCACTAGCATGCTGTTCACAGACTGGCCACATGTTTGCCTGTTATGTTTTGTCTGTTCCCCAGACAGATGGTGTCCTTGGTAAATCAGTTGTGGACTCTGGGAATGCAGTCAGTAAATACTAACATCTGTTTGTATTACTGACGTCATATTTCTCATAAACGATATGTTGTAACAAACCCAGCAACATCTGCAACTGTCTCAAGGTATGACAGCAATATGTCCAATCTACTCCTGTGTTTGTGCCTCTGTCCCCAAATGATGTCAGGCTTTGTCCAGATGTCAATGAGGCTCAGATGTATTTAGTACCATTATTTCTTGCCTTCATTCCTGCTAGCATTCCAGTGATGTAGTAGACCCACAGACATGTCAGGGAAAAGGCCACAGATATGAGTCCTGAGCCTGTACATTCTGAGGTGAACTGTACATGTGAGAGGGCTGTGTATGTAAATAAATGGAAAAACCTGCAGCTGTATAGCCAAAGAGACCACCGGTAAAAACCAAGGAACCAACAGCAAGAAATATACTGAAAGTCTCACCACGATGAAAAAAGACCAAGTAAATCCAAAATTCGATACTTTAATGAACAAGAAAAAAGATGAGCGCTTTCGCGTGGACTCCTCCATGCTTCATCAGATAAATTACAATAAAAATAGTGCTGCTTAAATACAATATTAGGCGGGAAATTAAATAATTAGAAATCCAATTAATCAATTAGTTAAAAGCCATGGCAACTCTAATATACATATTAATATTGCAATCTACCATCCTAATTCTATAAAACATTAAAAAAAGCACTGCTCAAATAATCTGCATATGTATATATGCTCATATCAAGATTAAAATTAAATAGTGATAAAATCAAAAACAATAAAGCAGTGATCATTTAATAGCACTGTTGTTGAAAAATATATTAAACATCATGGTAGCAGCAGATCACCGCTGTCATCCTTCTAAATTGTAGCGTTTCAGCCATGGCTCAAACCATCTGTGAGGTGCATAATAATATTGCAATCAACCTTCTTAGTTCTGTGGAACATTAAAAAGAACACTGCTCAAATAATGTGCATATATTTATACGCTCATATCGAAATTAGAATTAAATTGTGATAGAATCAAAACCAGTAAAACAGTCATCACTTCATAGCACTGTTGTTCAAAAAATATATATTAAACAACATGGTAGCAGCAAATCACCGCTATCATCCCTTTAAATTGTAACAAAGCGATTCCGCTTCGCGGCTCAAATAATTTATAGGGCACTATATTATTAAAATTAAGCAAATAAAGCTTCGAAAAATCAATTATTAGTGGTGTCGACCATCACATAAAATTTGTGACAGGCTATAAATACTCTTATAGATTGGCAAAACCACAATATGAATGTTAAATGGAAGAATATTCAATGCTGAGGTTAGAAAATAAAAATGAAAATAAAATTGTGACTAATAAAAGATACCTCAGAATTCAAAAACTGTCTATACAAGTAGACGTCATAATAATACTTAAATAACTTTAGCCAACCAAAAATCAAAAATATGTATATAAATATATATATAGATTATAAACATAATGTTATTCAAAACATTATGCAGTAAATCTAAACAACATGTTGTTGAAAAACTCAAATATCAATGCGTATATCTGGAGCAAATGCAATCAAGAAAAATTCTACATAGACATATGAAAAATATATATGACTAAAAAACAATAAAAAACAATAAAAACTAAACTGTGAAACATATAAAACAAAAAAACAAAAAACATACAGTCAACATTTGTATAAGTGTTCTAAGGTAAAAGACCAAGCAACAAAGTAGAAACATCAAGGACACAGCTAAACAGGACATAGGAGATAGATATAAGAACTTATGTTAACGTCTCCTATTGTCTAAAACAGGTTTGATTGTGACATAGTTGTTGAGACCTGGGATCACATGGGCACTTAATCTCAATATCCATTTTAATTCTGAAGTTGCGAGGTGATTCAATGGGTCACCTCTTCTGTTATTATCCAAAACAACCTGTAGAACTCTAAAACTAAAATGGTGACTCTTATTATCCAGAATATGTTTTGATAAAGCATTAAGTTCATTGCCTTTATGAATATCATATATATGATTGTATATTCTGTCAGTTAATCTTCTTTTAGTGAGGCCCACATAAAATGCATCACATTTTAAACAAGTAGCTAAATAAATTAAATTCTTTGTGTTACATGTAGCATAAAACTTGGGTGAAAAAACCCAGTTCAGAGTAGGATGTTTAAAAGTTTGCTCCGTAGTAATGTAAATGCATCTAGTGCAATGATTACAAGGATATGTGCCAAACTTAGTACTCAAAGTTAGTTTGGACAGATTGGTAAGGGTCCAGTCATTACAAAGAATCTTTTTTAGGTTGTCACTATTTTTATACATAAAACATGGTCTGTTACCTACAATATCTTTAGTGGGCTGTTCCATGACAAGAACATTCCAGTTTTTGGTGATGACTTCTTTTACAAATTTTATATCACTAGTATATTTCAAAATATAGGATAATTTCTTACTTTTGAAATGACTTAATGATCTATTGCCTTGTATTCGTTCATGGAAATTTACTGTATCTTGAGGGTAGATTATTGGACCTATAGTTTTAATTTTTATATCTCTCACTAATTTGGGTTCATAACCTCTGTCTAAAAAAAGATTTTCCATTTTGTCTGCTTCATTCTCCAGTGTGGTACAGTCTCTACAGACCCTAGATAGCCTCATAAATTGACTTTTGATAATCCCTGGAAAAACATGCCTAGGATGCATACTGTCATAAGACAAGAGGCTGTTCTTCCAAATGTTTTTTCTATATAGGGATGGAACAATCAAACCTTTGTCTGATAGTGTTAAGGTGACATCTAAAAAGTTGATACTTTTATTTGATGCTTCCATGGTGAACTTAAAGAACGTAGTAGTGGAATTCAAATACATAAAAAATTGTTGAAATTCTAATAAAGAACCTTCCCAAACAATTAGGATATCGTCAACAAACCTTTTATATAGCTTAATCTTATTATAACAACTGTTATTAAAAAGAAAACTCTTTTCCCAATGGTAAACAGCTAGATTTGCGTAAGTATTAGCACAGGGGGTGCCCATGGCAACCCCCCATTTTTGTAAATAACATTTGTCCTTAAAAATAAATAGATTGTTATAAAGGACTGTCTCTAACAATTGACTAATCAAAATCTGTTTATTATTGCTAAAGTCTGAATTTCCTGCAATCAGTTCTCTTACTGCTTGCAAACCATATTCGTTGGGAATTGATGTAAACAAATTGTTAACATCCAACGTTATCAATAAATAATTTTGGTTTGTGATGTCAAAAACTAACTCAGTTATATCTTCTAATAGTTGATATGTATCTTTAAGGATGGAAGATATTTCATTCACCACTGGTCTCAAAAGATGTTCAATAAAACTAGAAATGGTGGAAGTAACCCACTTTTCACCTGAGACTATTGGCCTCATAGGTGTAGGTAATATACCTTTATGTATTTTGGGTAGTCCTTTTATGATGGGCATATTCGGAAACTCAATGTAAAGGTAATCATAAGTGTCTTTATTAATTTGCCTACACATAAGCATATCATAAATTTCATCATGTACTTTTTTGATGATTTTGTTAACATCTTCAGATGTAACCAATTTATAAGTGGTATCATCAGACAGGAGGGATAACATGTTGGTCACATAATCTGAGGTATTAAGTATGACTATTCCCCCTCCCTTGTCAGCAGGTTTTATGGTTAAGTCTCTTGTGTGTTTTAATTTATTAAACGAGTCAAACTCAGCTGTGGTAAGGTTATAGTATGAAAACCTATTGCGTTTCTTAGAATAACCAAAATAAAAATCTCTTTCACAAAGTTTCAAAAACATTCAAAATTATGGGGTAAGGTTGGAATGAAACTGCTTTTTCTTTTACAACAATCAAACTGTTGGATGTCTCTAGCAGAATCAACATAATCCTTAAACAACAATTTCAAGGCGACAGAGCGGCAAAAAAGTCTGAGGTCAATTAAAGTCTCACTTAGTTCACTTATGTTAGCAGGAATGAAATTCAGACCTCTATTAAGTAGACAAATGTCTGAATCTTCCAAAATATGATTTGAGAGATTAAATACCAGATCAGTTCATTTCTGTCTTTCTCATCGTTCCTTGTTTCTCTCCCGAGTACTTCCTCTTCCTGGGTCCTCGAATGTTCGAGCGACCCCTTTTGTATACAGTCTCCTTTATAGGATAAGGTAAAAAACGTTGGATGCCTTGATCAGGAGCCTTGGGTCTGGCTCCTAAGGCACTATCTCCTTGTTTGTTCACAAGAGCTAATTGATTGGGAGGTGGTGTATCAAGGAATGAGTCAAGGTGGACTGGAGGAGTATTGACAGAAGCAGAATCTGGGGGAGTATCACGTTGTCTCATCACGTGGGCTGTTGTAGAAAAAGTAGAGTGAACAGACCTAGAAGCATCTGTCACAAAAGGTCTAGCCTGTGTTGGTGATTCATTGGTCATAAGACCATTCGAATGCTGATTGATATTATTTCTTGGCCAGACAAAGATTTGGCCGGAGGCAAAATCATTGTAGTCCCTTTGTAGCTTACGTTGTTTGGTTATCTTCAGTCTATCACTAAAAGAATTGACTTGCATGTAGATATTGTCAATTTTTCTGAAACAAAATTCAGAGGAAAAACGTGTGACAATATCTTTGTGGCTAGAGTCTATTTTGGTGCGCAAGTCATTTTCAAGGGGTGAAAAGTAATCAAGAAGCAGCTTTATGTAACTAAAACCCAGCTCTATATTTAGATCTTGCCATTTCTTTAAAAGAGTTGGGTGACTATTTCCATAAGATGGCATGCAAAACACCCTCATGCCTCTTGGTACCACACGAAAATGAAAGCATGCTTCCAGGTGTTGTCTCTGCCATGCATAACGTTGTAGTCTATACAAGTCATCATCAAGTTCTTTGCATAAAGAATTAAAATCAGACAAATTCTCACCATTTGTTAATGTGGTAGTTGAAATATTAGTGTTAGAAAGGACCAGAGCCAATAAAGGGTTTGGATTTTGATGTAGCAGCAAATCCCATTTCAATGATGTCTCCCTCGTCTCAAGACGATACTCAAGTTCAACTTCTACTGATTCCATCATGTGCAAACAGCTGCAGTAAAATCTTGAAAAGTCAAGTAACAAAATAAATGGAAAAACCTGCAGCTGTACAGCCAAAGAGACCACCAGTAAAAACCAAGGAACCAACAGCAAGAAATATACTGATAGTCTCACCACGATGAAAAAAGACCAAGTAAATCCAAAATTCAATACTTTAATGAACAAGAAAAAAGATGAGCGCTTTCTCGTGGACTCCTCCACGCTCCATCAGATAAATTACAATAAAAATAGTGCTGCTTAAATACAATATTAGGCGGGAAATTAAATAATTAGAAATCCAATTAATCAATTAGTTAAAAGCCATGGCAACTCTAATATACATATTAATATTGCAATCTACCATCCTAATTCTATAAAACATTAAAAAGAGCAATGCTCAAATAATCTGCATATGTATATATGCTCATATCAAGATTAAAATTAAATAGTGATAAAATCAAAAACAATAAAGCAGTGATCATTTAATAGCACTGTTGTTGAAAAATATATTAAACATCATGGTAGCAGCAGATCACCGCTGTCATCCTTCTAAATTGTAGCAAAGCGTTTCCGCTTCGCGGCTCAAACCATCTGTGAGGTGCATAATATTGCAATCAACCTTCTTAGTTCTGTGGAACATTAAAAAGAACACTGCTCAAATAATGTGCATATATTTATACGCTCATATCGAAATTAGAATTAAATTGTGATAGAATCAAAACCAGTAAAACAGTCATCACTTCATAGCACTGTTGTTCAAAAAATATATATTAAACATCATGGTAGCAGCAAATCACCGCTATCATCCCTCTAAATTGTAGCAAAGCGATTCCGCTTCGCGGCTCAAATCATTTATAGGGCACTATATTATTAAAATGAAGCAAATAAAGCTTTGAAAAATCAATTATTAGTGGTGTCGACCATCACATAAAATTTGTGACAGGCTATAAATACTCTTATAGATTGGCAAAACCACAATATGAATGTTAAATGGAAGAATATTCAATGCTGAGGTTAGAAAATAAAAATGAAAATAAAATTGTGACTAATAAAAGATACCTCAGAATTCAAAAACTGTCTATACAAGTAGACGTCATAGTAATACTTAAATAACTTTAACCAACCAAAAATCAAAAAATCAGTTGTGGACTCTGGGAATGCAGTCAGTAAATACTAACATCTATTGGTATTACTGACGTCATATTTCTCATAAACGATATGTTGTAACAAACCCAGCAACATCTGCAACTGTCTCAATGTATGACAGCAATATGTCCAATCTACTCCTGTGTTTGTGCCTCTGTCCCCAAATGATGTCAGGCTTTGTCCAGATGTCAATGAGGCTCAGATGTATTTAGTACCATTATTTCTTGCCTTCATTCCTGCTAGCATTCCAGTGATGTAGTAGACCCACAGACATGTCAGGGAAAAGGCCACAGATATGAGTCCTGAGCCTGTACATTCTGAGGTGAACTGTACATGTGAGAGGGCTGTGTATGTCTGGCCATTGTTAACAGACTGTCAGGACTGTGTACACATGTCATGTGTACATATTATTTGGGCTGTGTATGGAGGGGGTGGATGTAAGTGTTATGGCTCCTTTTTTATCAGACTGTGCATGCTGCTCCAGTTTCTGCTGATCTATTGGCTGTATGTGTTTGTAGGGGCAGCCTGGGACATGTCCTGTACCAAGGCCAGGATTCAGACTACACTGAGAATTGGGATTGTAAATGCAGGGCTAGTGTGTGAGTGGCAAGCAATGATGTATTTGTTCACACACTCTGTATACTCTACTGTTCACTTGACATACTGGTACGTGACTTTGACTGTGGTGATACTGGCTGTGGGTGTGCACTTTCACACTGGTGTCTGTTTGTCAGTGCTGTTACACCCTGTAGTGCCTGATATATTTGCAAATACATGTTTAAGTACGCATAGCAGATTTCCTATTTCAATTACTTGTGCTATTTCACTAAATATATGTTAGAGCATAGGAGGGTGTTACTACAGCAACTGTGTTAGCTTATCTACACCAGTACTTCAGATACATCCTCATTTACATGGCCTCCACCCACCACTTTGTCAGCCTTGGTCCATATTCATTGCAGTAAGGAGTTCTGAGCATACCTCTCAACTGGCTGTATTGTTTCAGGATGTCCAAGTTTACTGCTCATATTTCTGGTCTGTTTTACAGATTATTCTCATTTGTCTGGTAAATCAATGTGATGATATAATTGTTGTCAGAAAACGAGGACATACATTTCATTTACCTACCACACATCCATCAGAATATGTATGCTGAAACAAACTGTGTCACTCTGTCAAGAAGAGTACAGGGGGACAATGACCTCTTCCTTCCTGGATGCTAATGCATTAGTAATTAGATGTGCCACACAGAAGGACTTTCTGACCACAGTGGCAATGTGGTGGTCAAAAGAGACATTGCTGTCAACCTGTGTAGCCAGATCTCTTATAATGCCTTCTTTGTTCAGGGGACTACCATCAATGTGGTAATTCATGGGAACAGGGTTTTTCCCAAAGGGGATGATAACACATTTTCTGACATTGAGCTTAAGGATATGGCTCTGACACCAGTCATTGGTCTCAGTGAGGCCTTTCTGTAGGATGCCAACATCACTTGGGTAGTTAATAATGGCTCCCGACTTGTAATTGTCTGCAAACTTTGTCAGCCAATGTCCCTTCATGTTGGTATGGACTTCATAGAAGTTGATACAAAACATGAGAGGACCCAGGACTGAACCCTGTGGGACTCCACTTATGACTGCTCAGCAGACTGACTTGAAGTCAGCTATTTTCACACTGTGAGTCCTATCTGTGATCCAGTTTGCAACCCACCTAGAGATATAGGGGTTGATGCCTAGCTTAGTGAGTTTTTGCATGATTCCTGAATGGGGAATATTATCAAAGGCTTTGGCTACATCAAGGTAGGCTGAATGTGCCACCTTACCTTCATCCACAGCTCAGGTGACTGACTCCAAGAAGTTGATCAGGTTGATTGAGCAGGTATGACCTACCCTTCACAAAACTAAACTGTGGGGGATCCTGAGTCTGCAGATTCCCATATCCCTGTTTATTAGGTGCATGATAATGCATTCTATAGCTTTGCATAACAGACTTGTCAGGCTATTGGGGCGGTAGTTTCCAGGGTCTGTAGTTGCTCCTCCTTTGTGGAGAGGGGGTGACTGTAGCAGTGTACAATTCAGTAGGGACAATGCTGAGGTGAGGGGGTGACTGAACAGGGCACACAGGTGAGGTGGCAGGTCACCCTGTAGTTCATGTAGAACACAGCCAAGGATATTGTCAAGTCTCATAGAAGCTGTATTCTTGGCCTTAGACAGTGATGTTTTAACCTGTGCAGCAGTAATACTGGGTGCCTGGCAGTGTACTGGTATTGTGATTGGTCCTTTGGGGGAGGTAAAGTTTGTACTCAATATGTCGGCCAGTATATTGGCAATATTTGTTGGCTCAGTCTAGGAGGTACCATTGTCCAGTAGCTCAGAGCAAATCTTGATATTGCCATGGAGATTATTTACATAACTGTATGAGGTCTTGTGGTTGTCTTTACTATGTGCTCCAATTCTGTTTTCACAGCTAGCTTTGTAGTATTTGAAAAGGGATCTCAACTTTTAATTGCAGCTGATAACGTTTTTTTTCCAATCTTGGGACTTCACCTTATTCCATATCAGTTTCCTCCTTCTGTTGTACAGTTTCTTTATGGCCGGGGACCACCAGATTGGCTTACTTTTTTGGAGGTGAGGGTCTTGGTTCTATTGGGTATGGCGGTATCCATACATTTGTGTACGTGTTCATAGTGCATTGTTGTTTGATTCAGCAGTCATGAAACTAGTCTCCATTTGCATGGTTAGCCACTTCTGTTTTTAGGAGGTCAAAGTTAGCTTTGGAAAGGCTTTTCATGGTGGTTACCTGTGCAGAGGGGTTGGGAGGGCTGTGGATTTCCAAAGGTGATTACTTTGTGGTCAGATCTAACAAGGGAGGAATTGACTATTGGTGTACAGCAACAGTCATCCATGTTAGTAAGGACCAGGTTAATCTCATGGGTAAGTGCATTGGCACATGAGTAGCTTTCCCAGTTAATGGTGGGGTAGTTGAAGTCAACCAGTATGAAAGTGTTAGGTTGGACACGAATATTCTCCAGGGTGATTAGGAACATGGAGTGTGAGCCTTGGGACATGTTTGGGGACCTATAGCAGGCTACAACCTGAACCACCGTCTTACCCAATGTTAGCTACACCTGCAGGATCTGTGATGCATAATGTTGGGCTACCACGCTGGAGGTGTGTGCATCCTTTATGAATATGGAAATACCACCACCTTTGGAGCTTCAGTCCAAGTTCTGCAGTCAAAAGTTGTGGAATGAGTTATAGGCTAGTAGTGCAGGGGGTGCTTCCTGCAGACTTTAACCAGGTCTCTGTTACAGCACAAATATCATTGTTCCCCATTTTAAGGAATACTTCCAGTGAGCACATTTTCAGATTTAGACTTGTAGGGTGCAGCAGCATGACCCTCAGATTGCATGTGCTTGTAGCTGTTATATATTTATGTAGATTTATGTATACAGACACACACACACAGATATATATATATATATATATATATATATATATATATATATATATATATATATATGGATCTAAGACTGTTGAACGAAAGTTCAACAGTCCGAATCCACTATCACTAAACACATTTAAGCGAAAGAGCTTTCACTGAAAAAGCGCTTTCGCTAAAGTGTGTTAAACAAAAAAAAATGTGCCCCTCCCACACTCCCCTACTTTAATATTCTCACTCCGAGATCACACTACAGTGGGGAAAAGGGAATTTTCCCTTATCCACACCGTAGTACTACCTCTGCAACAGGCATACTTATGCAAAAGTGCTTCTTCGGTGAAAAGCACTTTAGCGTAAATATGCCCGGCCGTTAGTGAAAAGTTCATTCTGGGATTAGTAAGGATCCCATATATATGTATGTATATATATATATATATATATATATATATATATATATATATATATATATATATCTATATGTATGTATTTATGTATTTATTCACCTTTCTATATACATGTGTGTATGTATACATGTAGACATAAATTTAGATGTATCTCTCTCTCTCTCTCTCTCTCTCTATACATACACACACATATATATATATATATATATATATATATATATATATATATATATATATTATGTATTGATTTGTCCACATATATGCATCTCCATACATATATACATGTATATATAGAGAACCTGACTGATTCTACAAACTCCTTTCCCTACTGTTGAATGACTGTACTAACTGATATGTTTGGAAAATCATCGCTAATTTATAGAGCTCAGATTGTGTAATGGTACATTGCTTTGATTGCAGTTTACAGGGCCCTGGGTTCAAGACTTGGTAGGACGTATTATTTTGTTGCAAGGCAGAACAGTTGCTGCTGGGTAGGGAGGGATGAGGGCAATATTTAAAAGAGGTCCCTAGTTTGGGCCCCACGACCCCTATTTTGATAGCCTTTAGACAGATTTGTTGCAGTACGAGGTTCAGAGTATGGACCTGATGTCTGACAGAAATATATATATATATATATATACGTATATATATATACAGAGTTGTGCTAGTTACTTATAAAAGTAATAAGTTACGATCACTAGTTATTTTTACGTTTAAGTAATATATTACTTATTACTTTTCTAAAAAAGTAATATATTACTATTACTAGTTAATAACTAAAGTAACTAGTTACTTTTACATAAGTATAGTTTATCAATTCTCATATTTAGATTTACTCAAACAGTACTTGTGTGTGAGGAATACATGCTTACTACACATGAATACGAGTGTATTAAAGTTGTATACACAGTGTTACAATAATGATGAATAGGATTTTACAGTTCACAAAGTCTCACAGACTAGTCTTTATAATCAGAGTCACAATTTAATACCTAAACCAAAGTACATACAGCCAGCAACACAAGACCTATAACAAGTTACAACCCATCAAATTTTCAACAACATACATTAGGCTAATCTACTAAAACTAATGCTGAGGACGCAAAAACGCTTGCAGAAAATGTCATATAGGTCTAACAAAGTCAACCAAAATAACACAACCAAGCAAACAACCGGCACTCTCAAGCAACCAGAAAAAAATCTGTGAAATAAAGTACAGTATGAACAACTCAATTTTCATGTGTTACACTTTATGTTTTCCCTGTGCAGAAACATACCTTATGTTTTAAGAGTTTGAGGTTTAAAAAAGAAGATATGAATAAAGTCCTTTCCTTCTCTCCCCAACCTGAGAATAAGTCAAACCAAACAAGTCAAATAACTAAACTGGCAACACCAACTTCACACTCACTCAGTTAGTTTACAACAAATTGCAAATTCTCTCTCCAACCTCTCTCAAACACAGTCTCTTCAGCTTTCATACATGTATTCACTCACTCTTTCTGTCTCCGATCTCTCTCACACACACACTCTTCAGCTTTCATATATGCATTCACTCACTCTTTCTTTGATCTCTCACACACACACTCTTCAAATTTTACAGCACAATGCACAGACACTAATAGACATCTGTTAAACAAAGCAATACTGTCTCACAATGAAAACAGACTTGGCATTAAAACTTCTCTGCCCTCGAAACTCACATTCATTGAAACAGCATTGTAACCCACACCAAAGCCAAATAAAATGCATCTGGCCAGTGGTGGATAAAGATTACCTTTGGGCTGTTTTCAAATCATTGGACCCTTGCACACAAAACAAGAAACATACATGTGTTATTTTCTTTGATACACCTTCCTGAGTTTATTAAATTATATTTCTTGTATAATACAGCACACTTGTTAGAGCACATTATAAATGTATTGTTTGAACATCTTCCCAGTAGGCTGTACTGTAGGCAATGAAACAAAATGCATAAACCAATAATGACAAAACTGCCCAATTCAGAACATTTCCATCATAAAAGTCTACTTCCACACCCACACTATAAATAGAATGACAGTAATGTAAGCCATAGGCATCTTGCACAGCTTCTCACACTTATTTTCAATTTCAGTTTTTTTTTTGGGTGGGGGAGACAAAAGGCCAAAAACCAGGGACACATTTTAAACATTGCTTGTATAATTTTGGAAAGTTGATAAAATAAAATGTTGTGTTACCACCATGCATTTCACTGGCAAGTTTTGAACCCAGGACCCTGTGCACTACAGTCAGAGCAACATACCTCTATGCCAAATCAACAATTTCCTGAAAGACAGGAAGACTGAAACTTAAATGGCTTTCATTTAATGAATTCAGTTCTCGCTCCTCACCATAGCTTTCAACCTCTTGGCACAAAAAACCTGGACAAAGCCAAAAATGGGGGAATACAAATTAATTTCTCACTTCTCTCCATAGCTCTCAACTCTTAGCACAAAAACCCTGGACAAAGCCAATAATGGGGAAATACAGCCCAAAAATACGGACAAATTTCAAATACTTATCTTATAAACTTAGAAAATTGCTAGAATAAAAGGTTTTGTGTTACCATTTATTATCTGAAGAATATGAAGTCTGAAATTGAAATGCCTGTCATTATTTAATGAATTAAATCCTGCAGTGATATGCCATAAAAATCCTGAAAACCACAGATTTCATGAGGAACAGATCAAATTCACAAGTGGTAGTGACTAGGGATTTTAGGCTCTTTTTACCTTGTACCCAAGGTACAGGGTTTGAGCCTGAGTACCTCTAGCTATCAGGTGTATTAAAATGGGGGCACACACACACACACACACACACACACACACACTCATATGCTCTCCTATCCTAACAAACATAAACAATACTCAAAGAAAGCAACTTGCCTCCCGCTACAAGACAGTAGCTAAATTTGCCACCAGTCTCCCTCACAGGACCAGCCATTGTCATAACTTAAAGCAATTAAACTGGTTTGAATTACACAACTACCTGACATATTCACAACTAACTACAGCACAAACCCATTCATAATCCAGAAAAATGCCCTGTACTACAGCACTTACTACTGCCCTGTTATCCAGCAAGAGATCACCGTTCTAGTAACAATTCTTATTACTTACAAATAAATCAAATAATGTTGCAGGAGACACACTCTACTCCCAATGTGTTGCTAAACTCTGAAGTAGTATCCCCACACAAATAGAACTCTCTGACAAACTCGACAGTTTTAAACCACTGCTTAAACAATATCTTAAACAGTTCGGGTCCTGCACATCTCATCACCAGGTTGACTTTGTGCTCACCATACAATACTCTCCAAATACTCTCCTTAAACATAATACTCTCAACCTCTCACTGAAATGAAAAAAACAATTTTTATACATAACTGCTGCCTGTACAATCCACTAAGTTGCACATGGGCAACATTAGTAATGTCTACACTCCTACCTCTGTAAAATTGTAGACTGTATAAATGCAAGTACTGTGTGTGTATAAATGTAAATAGAAATGTAACTACTCTGTGTTTAAATGGAACTTAGCATAATGAAATGTAAGCAAATAGAGCTTTTATCCCTGGGCCTCTGCTGAAAATGGGTATTACACAGTCGGAACTTCCCAGTAAACAAAGACAAATAAATAAATAAATAAATAATACACATAAGAATAAACTACAAAAATAATAAACTACAAAATAATCTCTCAGTAATTCTTAACCACAGGAAAACACATTGCAGCCTTTCAATGGATAAGGCAATTGAATTATAAAAATCTAGTGAAGCTTCTATTTGGAATAAAGCATCAGTAAAAGGTGAGTCCACATCCATGAAGGATGAATTGATGACAATTCAAGAAACAAAATGCTGTTCTTTGCAAGTACCACATAATGACACAAGACTTCCTTTTCACAGAAATTATCAGTAAATCCGCTTAATTACATGACATCCAGACTCTGACAAGCCTATCATTTGCATGGCTAATGCACTGACAAAGGTATCACCCTGCCTGAAGTGAATTACTTTTGAGAAAACTGTTGTGGGCTTCAGACGTGCTTAATGTCATATTGATTGACACTTTCTTTTCTAATACTACAATGGTAAAATTACTTTACCTATGTGTCTATACAGTAACTGCAGACACATTGAAAGTTCTGTATATAGTTGAGTATATCATCAAACATCAAAGATAAAAAATGCTGACCATCAAAAGAATGGTCATTTTATAAAGAATCTAAAATGATCAAAGAACAACAAAAATTTAAAATCCCACTGCACCCCCCCCCCACACAAACATCCTGCTAAACGTATATACCAACTCTGAGATTGCACAACAGCAGGGTAAAAGTAAATTCCCTTACCCTGCTGCACCACAGTCTCAAAACAAAAGAAAAAAAGGTTGGTGGTAAAAACTCCTTTGAAAACAACATATATGAACATTTCTTGTTATTTACAGAATGAGAAACCATTCACTCAGATGAGCATTGATTGTTTCATACTATTACCAT
>NC_056750.1:768233876-768238876 GCF_019279795.1 Protopterus annectens
TAACCTATGACCTTGGGTTGGGCAGTGGTATGTTTGTACACACTGTATAATTGCAGCCTTCTTATAGCTACTTTATACCTTTTCTTACCTGGCAGACCTAAGGAGGAGATTTCTGTTAACACTACATGACTGTTTCTACCCATATTCATATAGTCGGGATTACATATGTGTACTAATAATGTGCGTGTGTGTGTGTGTGTGTGTGTGTGTGTGTGTGTGTGTGTGTGTGTGTGTGCTACTGCCATACTCTGCCTTGATTTCTGTCAGTCACCCTGGTTATTGGCAGCAGGGACCAGTAGCTATGACAGCATGACACTTGAACATTTCTTGGGGGAGACTACTTGGTGTATGTACTTATCTTGCTGTCATTAGCAGCCTTGAGGTTGAACCATGGGTGTTGGACACAGTATAACTACAGCCTTCTTATAGCTACTTTATACATTTTCTTACCAGGCAGACCGTCTGTTAACACTACCTGACTGTTTCTACACATATTCACAAAATCCTAGGTGAAATTATGCATACAGCTCACTACCACTCCCGGGATTCAAACCGTGCCTGTTTGTGCATTAAATACAACAAAAAAATTGTGTTTCATCAGAACAAGCTATTGAGAAACTGCTGTCTCTTCCTTGAATGTTTTCTGTCTAATACGTTCGGATAAATGGGGAGGGTTGCATCAGGAAGGGCATCCGGCGTAAAACTTGGCCAAATCATTCATGCGGACACCAGTAAATATTTACATACCAGATCGGTCGAGGCCTGGGTTAACAACGACCGCCACCAGTACTGTTAGCCAACAGGGTGCTGGTGGAAATTGGGCTACTATTGGCCGAAGGAGGAGAGGAGGGGGAAGGCATGGCCGAAGGCAGGAAGAGAGGAGAAAGGCTAGGACTGTGGTAGTGAGGGTCAGAACTTTGAATGTTGGCAGTATGACTGGTATAGCGAGAGAGCTAGCCAATATGATGGACAGAAGGAAGGTTGGTATATTGTGTGTGCAAAAGACCAGAAGGAAGAGGAGTAAGGCTAGGTGTATCGGAGGTGGGTTCCAATTGTTTTATCATGGTGTGGATGGGAGGAGAAATGGCATAGGAGTTATCCTGAAGGAACATTATGCTGAGTGTTTTGGAGGTGAAAAGAGTGTCGGGTAGAGTGATGTTTATGAAGCTGGAAATTGATGGTGTAATGATGAATGTTGTTAATGCATATGCTCCACAAGTTGGATGTGCGATGGATGAGAAAGAAAAATTTTAGAGTGAGTTGGTTGAAGTGGTGATAACTGTATCCAAGGGTGAGAGAGTGGTGTTTGGAACAGATTTCAATGGACATGTTGTTGAAGGGAACAGAGGGGATGAGGAAGTGATGGGAAGGTATGGTAAACAAAGAAATGCAGAAGGACAGATGGTAGTGGATTTTGTGAAAAGGATGGACATGGCTGTGGTGAATACGTATTTTAACAAGAGGGAGGAGCATAGGGTGACATACAAGAGTGGAGGAAGATGCACACAGGTGGATTATATCTTATGTAGGAGAGCCAGTTTGAAGGAGATTGGAGACTGTAAAGTGGTGACTGGGGAAAGTGTAGTTAGGCAGCATAGGATGGTGGTTTGTAAGATGACGTTGGTGATCAAGAAGAGGAGGAGGAGTGTGAGGGCAGTACCAAGGATCAAATGGTGGAAATTGAAAAAGAGTAATTGTGAGGTGGAGTTCAAGGAAGAGTTAAGACAGGCACTGGGTGGCAGTGAAGAGTTACTAAACAGCTGGGTAACTACAGCAGAGTTAGTAAGGGAGACGGCTAGAAAGGTTTTTGGTATGATATCTAGACAGAGGAAGGACATCAAGGAGACATGGTGGTGGAATGAGGAAGTACAAGAGAGTATACAGACAAAGAGGTTGGCAAAGAAGTGGGATTGTCAGAGAGATGAAGAAAGTAGACAAGAGTATAAGGAGATGAGGTGCATGACAAAGAGAGAGGTGGCAAAGGCTAAGGATAAGGCATATGAAGAGTTGTATGAAAGGCTGGACACTAAAGAGGGAGAAAAGGATCTGCACTGATTGACTAGACAGAGGGACCGAGCTAGGAAAAATATGCAGCAGGTAAAGGTGATAAAGGATAATGAGGCAAACATACTTACAAGCGAGGAGAGTGTGTTGAGCAGATGGAAGGAGTACTTTGAGGGGTTGATGAAGGAAGAGAATGAGAGGGAGAGAAGGTTGAATGATGTGGGGATAGTGAATCATGAAGTGCAATGGATTAGCAAGGAGGAAGTAAGGATGGCTATACAGAGGATGAAGAATGGAAAGGCTGTTGGTCCAGATGACATACATGTGGAAGCATGGAGGTGTTTAGGTGAAATGACAGTGGAGTTTTTAACCAGATTGTTTAATTACATTTTGGAAAGTTAGAGGATGCATGAAGAATGGAGAAAAAGTTTGTTGGTACTGATTTTTAAGAATAAGGGTGATGCGCAGAGCTGTAGTAACTACAGAGTGATTAAATTGATCAGTCACAGCATGAAGTTATGGGAAAGAGTAGTGGAAGCTAGGTTAAGAAGGGAATTGATGATTAGTGATCAGCAGTATGGCTTCATGCCGGGAAAAGCACTACAGATGTGATGTTTGCTCTGAGAGTGTTGCTGCAGAAGTACAGAGAAGGTCAGAAGGAGTTGCATTGTGTTTTTGTAGACTTAGCGAAAGCATATGACAGGGTGCCTAGAAAGGAGTTGTGGTATTGTATGAGGAAATCGGGAGTGTGAGAGAAGTATGTAAGAGTGGTACAGGATATGTATGAGGGTAGTGTGACAGCAGTGAGGTCTGCGGTGGGAGTGATGTATGCTTTTAATCTGGAGGTGGGATTACATCAAGGATCATCTCTGAGCCCTTTCTTATTTGCAATGGTGATGGACAGGTTGACAGACGAGATCAGACAGGAGTCCCCGTGGACTATGATATTTACAGATGACGTGTTCTGTAGTGAGAGTAGGGAACAGGTGGAGGAGACCCTGGAGAGATGGAGATATGCTCTAGAGAGAACAGGAATGAAGGTCAGCAGGACTAAGACAGAATACATGTGTGTGAATGAAATGGAGGATAGAGAAATGGTGAGGATGCAAGGAGTAGAGGTGGTGAAGGTGAATGAGTTTAAATACTTGAGATCAATAGTTCAGAGTATTGGTGAGTGTGGAAGAGAGGTGAAGAAGAGAGTACAGGCAGGATGGAGTGGGTGGAGAAGAGTGTCAGGAGTGATTTGTGACAGACGAGTACCAGTAAGAGTGAAAGGGAAGGTCTACAAGAGGGTAGTGAGACTGGCCATGTTATATGGGTTGGAGACAGTGGCATTGACAAAAAGGCAGGAGTTAGAGCTGGATGTGGCAGAGTTAAAGATGTTAATATTTGCACTGGGTGTGACAAGGGTGGACAGGATTAGGAATAAGTATATTAGAGGGTCAGCCAGGGTTGGAAGGTTTGGAGACAAAGCCAGAGAGGCAAGATTACATTGGTTTGGACATGTGCTGAAGAGGGATGCTGAGTATATTGGGAAAAAGATGCTAAGGATGAAGCTACCGGGTAAAAGGAAAAGAGGAAGGCTTAAGATAAGGTTTATGGATGTGGTGAGAGAGGACATGCAGGTGATTGGTATGACAGAGCAAGATGCAGAGGACAGGAAGAAATGGAAACAGATGATCAACTGTGGTGACCCCTAATGGGAACAGCCGAAAGAAGATGATGACTCTCTTGGTTGTACATTCTGACCATACCTTTTGACATAGGACAGTGTGGAAAAAAGTGGTTAGCACAACATTACTATTCAGATATCAGATCTTGGTGCATGAAACATTTCATATCAGTTAATCTCATGTCTTACGAAGGCACTAACTTTGTCCAATGAGACTTGATTGTTTAATGCTTTCAGAGCTAAAGTTGCTGTGCATAACCTGTAGACATTTCAATTCATACAATACCAAAGTAAACACAACCAGTCCAGGGTTTTGAATTTTATTGACAGGCAGTTACAGTTTTATTTATATATAACCTACATGAGAATATTACTGTAATATTGTGTGGTTTATTGAGTACAAACCATACCCATTTTTAATATTGCAAGATGATATTCTACTCCTTTATATTTATTTGGTATGAATACTACAAGCTAGATTTTACTCA
This sequence comes from Protopterus annectens, assembly GCF_019279795.1. Lineage (NCBI taxonomy): Eukaryota > Metazoa > Chordata > Ceratodontiformes > Protopteridae > Protopterus > Protopterus annectens. The sequence continues at coordinate 768,238,041 of NC_056750.1, forward strand.
CCAGCCTAGCGACACAGCCTTAGCAGCCTGCTTGCATGGGCGTCCTGGTTTGCAGCCCGCTCACCTGGAGCTGTAAAGAAGATAGAGAAACATTTATGCATACCTATCCATCACATACACAGGCTGGACTTTGGTAAACAGTTATTGATATTAATACTTACACATGCCTGTGACATCCCTCTGCCATGCATCTTGGACCGACTAGTCCAAGAGCTCCCTCTTCTTCCGCTTCAAGTCAGCAAAGTGGTGCCGGACCTGCTCACCAGTCCGAGGGATGCCAGTGGCACTGGTGAGATCATGGGCTAGACTTTCCCAGGCCTCTGCTTTGTAATAGGAGCCCTGGTACTGGTTCTGCAGCAGTCTCATATCATGTTTTTTTTATGAGGAGTCCTACCATGACCCTAGACTCCTGTATGACCCAGCGTTGCACCCGAAAGTCAACACCCTCTCTAACACCAGCCATAGTGTCTACAGTGGGAAGCTACAATTGGTTATGAGTTGTATTCCTACATGCGAGGTTTAAATACAGCCAATTTCCTACCCTTTGCCATGATTGGATGGTTTTGAATATGCTAAGCTAAGCACAGGGCAAACCCGCTTAGCTGGTATAAGCATTGCTTAAAGGGGTAGATGCTAAACACTGCTTACCAGTGCGCAAATCTGCTTAGCTACACTAATTATTGCTTAGAATTTACATTTAAGCAATGCTTATACTGGCTAAGCATAGCTGAGCACAAGTTAGCATTGTTCAGTTTTCTTTTTACAGACTATCAGCATTGTGGGGTTGATTCTTCATAAATGACATATTATGATATGTATGTTTACTTTCCATAACA